>NW_026635007.1:0-1493 GCF_028554395.1 Pezoporus wallicus
CCGTCTCCACTGGGCCAGCAACCGGGCCAGCAACCGGGCCAGCCGCCGGGCCAGCCAGCGCCGCGCCGCAGCCCCTCCGCCACCACGAAGGATGCGGCAGCACAGAGCCTGGGCCCGGCAGGGGCTGCGGGCGAGCCGAAAGCGGACAGTGCACCTTATCCGACGGGTCATGGTAGCCGGGGAGCCCCCGGCGGGCTGCGCTCTAAATACCTCGGCGGCGGGGCCCCGCCGGTGAATCGGAGATTCATTGGAGAAGATTTTCTTTCTTTTCTTTTTTTTTTCTTCCCCCCCCTCTTTTCTGTTTGACTAATTCCGACTAGCAATATCGCCTTACCTCCCCCTTCCCCCCCTCCGCCCCAGCTCCTCCTCCTATGAGCTTCAACGCCTTCCATGATGATGGCTCCCTCGAAAGCGGGCGAAGGCGGCAGGGGATGGGGAGGGGGGAGGCCGCTGGCTCCTCTTCCCTCCCCGAGGAGCATCAGCACCGAACACTCGTGGGGCACGGCCAATCGCAGGGCGCTCCCCCGCTTTCAAATAAAGCCTTGACTACATGTCCTTGCCCTCCCCCCCCCCGTCAGTCCCCTCCAAACAGGCCGCCTCCCGCTCCGCTGAGGGAAGGGGTGGGGAGAGGGTGAGGAAATATTTTGTTTTTTTTTCGTGTTGTTTGGTTGTGTTTGGACTCCGCTGCCGGGCACTGCGGCTGCCCCGCTCACCCCGACCCTCGCCCGTTCCACCCCGGGGGCAGCGCTAGAGACCCGGAGGGGCGGCTAGCGGATTCCTGCCGCTTTAAAAGCGCAGGCCAGTATTGGCCCGGGAGAGCAGCTATTTCCTTGTCACATGGTCATTTGAACGCTACGCGGGGCCGTTGCGTAGAGAAAAAAAAAAAAAAAAAAAAAAAAGGAAAGCAAAAAAAGCAAAAAAAAAGCGGATCTCGTCTGCCCCCCGGCCGGTAACCGAAACGGGTATTAACTGTTTCCTCTCCCCTCACCTTCTCCCCGGCCCTGACCCGCGCTGCCGCACCGCTTTGTTTTCGATTTGGAGAGTTTAGAGCGGGCCAGGGGAAGCAGAGGAGAAGAGCTCAAAAGATCCGAGCAACCTGCAGGCGCTCCCCTCCTGGCCCGCTCCAGGCGCTGCCGCAGAAGGGGTGCTGAGCCCTCCCTCGCCCCGCAGCCGATGCTGACCCTCGCCGCAGCCCAGGAGCTGAGCGAGGCCCGCTACCCTAGTCTCGCCCTCCTCCCGGGCAGCCGCCTGCCTGCGCATCCACCTCCCAGGGTGCGGATACTTCCATGCGAGGAGAAGGTAAGGGTGATCGGCGGGCGGGGATCTGTCCTGCGGGGGCATCTTCCCTCTCCGCGAGTGAGGAAGGGCCTTGTGCGGCCCGGCATGGCCTGGCAAGCCTGGCACAACTGGATGCGTCTTGGCTCGAAGCCGGGGGTTTGGAGGGACTGCGAGGGACCGGCGGGGAAGGCTGCCGTGAGGGCAGGCACGGCGGC
>NW_026635008.1:0-1460 GCF_028554395.1 Pezoporus wallicus
AAAGGGGGATGGGGATAAAGGGGGATGTGGAGGGAAGGGGACTGGAGTGGAGGAAGGGGGGATGCAGAGTGAATAAAGGGGGATGTGGATAAAGGGGGACAGAGTGAATAAAGGGGGGATGTGGATAAAGGGGGATGAGTGAATAAAGGGGATGGATGGGTAAGTGGATGCAGAGTGAATAAAGGGGATGGGGACAAAGGGGACAGACAGAATAAATGGATGTGGATAAAGGGGATGCAGAGTGAATAAATGGGGATGTGGATGTGGATAAAGGGGGATGCAGAGGGGGCAGAGAGCAAGGCCCTGGCATGGGAATTGGTGCCGCGCACCCCATGGCAGCTCCGGCTCCGTTCTCCACTGCTGGCTCCGGGCAATGGGAGCCACGGGAGGAGCAGTGAGAGGCGAGGAGCTGGGCTATGGGGGCTTTGGGGTCCCTGCCAGCAATGGGAAGGCCCAAAGGGGAGCACAAGCTCCTAGAGGGGAACACAGGCTCCTATAGGGGCGCACAGGCTCCTATAGTGGGGCACAAGCTCCTATAGGGCAGCACGGGCTCCTATAGGGCAGCACAAGCTCCCATAGGGCATAAGCGCCTATAGGGCAGCACGGGCTGCTATAGTGGGGCACAAGCTCCTAGAGAGGAACACAGGCTCCTATAGGGGCACACAGGCTCCTACAGTGGGGCACAAGCTCCCATAGGGCAGCACGGGCTCCCCTAGCCCCCCTTCCCCTCGGGCCGGGCCGTACCACGCAGGCTCCTCCTGGCTCTTTCCGTCCTCCACGATCTTATCGAGGGAGTCGAGGACCGCCTTCAGGTTCCCTTCCTCCATCACCTCCTGGATCTCCGCCTGCAAACGGGGATCCCGATCCCAACCCCGGCCCCGGGGGTTAACGCCAGGCCCCGTGGACCGGCCCGGACACAACCCCCCCCCCCTCACCCCGTGCCCGTTCCCCCTCACCCTGATGGAGGCCCGGAGCTGGACCACGAACTGGTTGTGGATGCTCTTGGCCAGCTCCGGTTGGAGCTTGGAGAAGCCGCGGTAGCAGCTGGCGAAGCGCTGGTAGCTGCAACCGGAGAAGGGGGGGGGGACACGAACGGACGGGAACGGGGCCGGGCACCGAGGGGTTCTCCATGTGCAGAGCCTCGGTCCCCGCCTCAGCCCCGGTTCCCCCCCCCCCCCTCACCTCCCGGCCGCCAGCAGCTTCGAGGAAGGCGTCCACTACGGTGCTGAAGAGCTCCGCGCGGCCTGGCTCCGGGAAGCGCTGCCATCCCCTCGGGCTATCGCCTCCGCTACCGCCGCCATCCCCTCCGCTATCGCCTCCGCTACCGCTGCCATCGCCGCCGCTCCCGTCCGCCATCTTGCCTACAACCGGCCGCCCGCGCTTCCTCCCCATTGGCTGCCGCCTCAGCGCCGCGCCGCTGCCATTGGTGGCTGAGCCGGGGAAAGCCTCGCCCACTCGAA